>NC_086375.1:53505623-53527520 GCF_036588685.1 Mytilus trossulus
AAAGGAATTTGGGTACACTTCCTGTCTTCTATGTTTACGGAGCGCCCAAAGTGCCAGTTGGATATTCAAAATATATAGCGAAAACCTACCCGAGACCGCCTTAAATGAGGTTGAGACCCCCCGGGGTCTTTCAATGTCCATAAAATTCAACCAAATCATTGACTCTGTATATATAAAGGTTGTATTAGATGGATTCACCAGAATAACGTCATCTTCTATATCTACGGAGGGCTAAGATTGTCACTTTTCAGTCGAAAAATGTCAAAATCTTAGGACAAAGGGCACAGGGTAATGGTGGAGAGCCCCCTGATCTCTCAATCTTTCTAATATTTGACAGACATTTAGTCAATAGGTAGATACAAACGTGACTAAAAGGAATTTGGGTACACTTCCTGTCTTCTATGTTTACGGAGCGCCCAAAGTGCCAGTTGGATATTCAAATATATAGCGAAAACCTACCCGGAGACCGCTTAAATGAGGTTGAGACCCCCCGGGTCTTTCAATGTCCATAAAATTCAACCAAATCATTGACTCTGTATATATAAAGGTTGTATTAGATGGGATTCACCAGAATAACGTCATCTTCTATATCTACGGAGGGCTAAGATTGTCACTTTTCAGTCGAAAAATGTCAAAATCTTAGGACAAAGGGCACAGGGTAATGGTGAGAGCCCCCTGATCTCTCAATCTTTCTAATATTTGACAGACATTTAGTCAATAGGTAGATACAAACGTGGACTAAAAGGAATTTGGGTACACTTCCTGTCTTCTATGTTTACGGAGCGCCCAAAGTGCCAGTTGGATATTCAAAATATATAGCGAAAACCCTACCCGAGACCGCTTAAATGAGGTTGAGACCCCCCGGGTCTTTCAATGTCCATAAAATTCAACCAAATCATTGACTCTGTATATATAAAGGTTGTATTAGATGGATTCACCAGAATAACGTCATCTTCTATATCTACGGAGGGCTAAGATTGTCACTTTTCAGTCGAAAAATGTCAAAATCTTAGGACAAAGGGCACAGGGTAATGGTGAGAGCCCCCTGATCTCTCAATCTTTCTAATATTTGACAGACATTTAGTCAATAGGTAGATACAAACGTGACTAAAAGGAATTTGGGTACACTTCCTGTCTTCTATGTTTACGGAGCGCCCAAAGTGCCAGTTGGATATTCAAAATATATAGCGAAAACCTACCCGAGACCGCTTAAATGAGGTTGAGACCCCCCGGGTCTTTCAATGTCCATAAAATTCAACCAAATCATTGACTTCTGTATATATAAAGGTTGTATTAGATGGATTCACCAGAATAACGTCATCTTCTATATCTACGGAGGGCTAAGATTGTCACTTTTCAGTCGAAAAATGTCAAAATCTTAGGACAAAGGGCACAGGGTAATGGTGAGAGCCCCCTGATCTCTCAATCTTTCTAATATTTGACAGACATTTAGTCAATAGGTAGATACAAACGTGACTAAAGGAATTTGGGTACACTTCCTGTCTTCTATGTTTACGGAGCGCCCAAAGTGCCAGTTGGATATTCAAAATATATAGCGAAAACCTACCCGAGACCGCTTAAATGAGGTTGAGACCCCCCGGGTCTTTCAATGTCCATAAAATTCAACCAAATCATTGACTCTGTATATATAAAGGTTGTATTAGATGGATTCACCAGAATAACGTCATCTTCTATATCTACGGAGGGCTAAGATTGTCACTTTTCAGTCGAAAAATGTCAAATCTTAGGACAAAGGGCACAGGGTAATGGTGAGAGCCCCCTGATCTCTCAATCTTTCTAATATTTGACAGACATTTAGTCAATAGGTAGATACAAACGTGACTAAAGGAATTTGGGTACACTTCCTGTCTTCTATGTTTACGGGAGCGCCCAAAGTGCCAGTTGGATATTCAAAATATATAGCGAAAACCTACCCGAGACCGCTTAAATGAGGTTGAGACCCCCGGGTCTTTCAATGTCCATAAAATTCAACCAAATCATTGACTCTGTATATATAAAGGTTGTATTAGATGGATTCACCAGAATAACGTCATCTTCTATATCTACGGAGGGCTAAGATTGTCACTTTTCAGTCGAAAAAATGTCAAAATCTTAGGACAAAGGGCACAGGGTAATGGTGAGAGCCCCCTGATCTCTCAATCTTTCTAATATTTGACAGACATTTAGTCAATAGGTAGATACAAACGTGACTAAAAGGAATTTGGGTACACTTCCTGTCTTCTATGTTTACGGAGCGCCCAAAGTGCCAGTTGGATATTCAAAATATATAGCGAAAACCTACCGCGAGACCGCTTAAATGAGGTTGAGACCCCCCGGGTCTTTCAATGTCCATAAAATTCAACCAAATCATTGACTCTGTATATATAAAGGTTGTATTAGATGGATTCACCAGAATAACGTCATCTTCTATATCTACGGAGGGCTAAGATTGTCACTTTTCAGTCGAAAAATGTCAAAATCTTAGGACAAAGGGCACAGGGTAATGGTGGAGAGCCCCCTGATCTCTCAATCTTTCTAATATTTGACAGACATTTAGTCAATAGGTAGATACAAACGTGACTAAAAGGAATTTGGGTACACTTCCTGTCTTCTATGTTTACGGAGCGCCCAAAGTGCCAGTTGGATATTCAAAATATATAGCGAAAACCTACCCGAGACCGCTTAAATGAGGTTGAGACCCCCCGGGTCTTTCAATGTCCATAAAATTCAACCAAATCATTGACTCTGTATATATAAAGGTTGTATTAGATGGATTCACCAGAATAACGTCATCTTCTATATCTACGGAGGGCTAAGATTGTCACTTTTCAGTCGAAAAATGTCAAAATCTTAGGACAAAGGGCACAGGGTAATGGTGAGAGCCCCCTGATCTCTCAATCTTTCTAATATTTGACAGACATTTAGTCAATAGGTAGATACAAACGTGACTAAAAGGAATTTGGGTACACTTCCTGTCTTCTATGTTTACGGAGCGCCCAAAGTGCCAGTTGGATATTCAAAATATATAGCGAAAACCTACCCGAGACCGCTTAAATGAGGTTGAGACCCCCCGGGTCTTTCAATGTCCATAAAATTCAACCAAATCATTGACTCTGTATATATAAAGGTTGTATTAGATGGATTCACCAGAATAACGTCATCTTCTATATCTACGGAGGGCTAAGATTGTCACTTTTCAGTCGAAAAATGTCAAAATCTTAGGACAAAGGGCACAGGGTAATGGTGAGAGCCCCCTGATCTCTCAATCTTTCTAATATTTGACAGACATTTAGTCAATAGGTAGATACAAACGTGACTAAAAGGAATTTGGGTACACTTCCTGTCTTCTATGTTTACGGAGCGCCCAAAGTGCCAGTTGATATTCAAAATATATAGCGAAAAACCTACCCGAGACCGCTTAAATGAGGTTGAGACCCCCCGGGTCTTTCAATGTCCATAAAATCAACCAAATCATTGACTCTGTATATATAAAGGTTGTATTAGATGGATTCACCAGAATAACGTCATCTTCTATATCTACGGAGGGCTAAGATTGTCACTTTCAGTCGAAAAATGTCAAAATCTTAGGACAAAGGGCACAGGGTAATGGTGAGAGCCCCCTGATCTCTCAATCTTTCTAATATTTGACAGACATTTAGTCAATAGGTAGATACAAACGTGACTAAAAGGAATTTGGGTACACTTCCTGTCTTCTATGTTTACGGAGCGCCCAAAGTGCCAGTTGGATATTCAAAATATATAGCGAAAACCTACCCGAGACCGCTTAAATGAGGTTGAGACCCCCCGGGTCTTTCAATGTCCATAAAATTCAACCAAATCATTGACTCTGTATATATAAAGGTTGTATTAGATGGATTCACCAGAATAACGTCATCTTCTATATCTACGGAGGGCTAAGATTGTCACTTTTCAGTCGAAAATGTCAAAATCTTAGGACAAAGGGCACAGGGTAATGGTTGAGAGCCCCCTGATCTCTCAATCTTTCTAATATTTGACAGACATTTAGTCAATAGGTAGATACAAACGTGACTAAAAGGAATTTGGGTACACTTCCTGTCTTCTATGTTTACGGAGCGCCCAAAGTGCCAGTTGGATATTCAAAATATATAGCGAAAACCTACCCGAGACCGCTTAAATGAGGTTGAGACCCCCCGGGTCTTTCAATGTCCATAAAATTCAACCAAATCATTGACTCTGTATATATAAAGGTTGTATTAGATGGATTCACCAGAATAACGTCATCTTCTATATCTACGGAGGGCTAAGATTGTCACTTTTCAGTCGAAAAATGTCAAAATCTTAGGACCAAAGGGCACAGGGTAATGGTGAGAGCCCCCTGATCTCTCAATCTTTCTAATATTTGACAGACATTTAGTCAATAGGTAGATACAAACGTGACTAAAAGGAATTTGGGTACACTTCCTGTCTTCTATGTTTACGGAGCGCCCAAAGTGCCAGTTGGATATTCAAAATATATAGCGAAAACCTACCCGAGACCGCTTATAAATGAGGTTGAGACCCCCCGGGTCTTTCAATGTCCATAAAATTCAACCAAATCATTGACTCTGTATATATAAAGGTTGTATTAGATGGATTCACCAGAAATAACGTCATCTTCTATATCTACGGAGGGCTAAGATTGTCACTTTTCAGTCGAAAAATGTCAAAATCTTAGGACAAAGGGCACAGGGTAATGGGGTGAGAGCCCCCTGATCTCTCAATCTTTCTAATATTTGACAGACATTTAGTCAATAGGTAGATACAAACGTGACTAAAAGGAATTTGGGTACACTTCCTGTCTTCTATGTTTACGGAGCGCCCAAAGTGCCAGTTGGATATTCAAAATATATAGCGAAAACCTACCCGAGACCGCTTAAATGAGGTTGAGACCCCCCGGGTCTTTCAATGTCCATAAAATTCAACCAAATCATTGACTCTGTATATATAAAGGTTGTATTAGATGGATTCACCAGAATAACGTCATCTTCTATATCTACGGAGGGCTAAGATTGTCACTTTTCAGTCGAAAAATGTCAAAATCTTAGGACAAAGGGCACAGGGTAAATGGTGAGAGCCCCCTGATCTCTCAATCTTTCTAATATTTGACAGACATTTAGTCAATAGGTAGATACAAACGTGACTAAAAGGAATTTGGGTACACTTCCTGTCTTCTATGTTTACGGAGCGCCCAAGTGCCAGTTGGATATTCAAAATATATAGCGAAAACCTACCCGAGACCGCTTAAATGAGGTTGAGACCCCCCGGGTCTTTCAATGTCCATAAAATTCAACCAAATCATTGACTCTGTATATATAAAGGTTGTATTAGATGGATTCACCAGAATAACGTCATCTTCTATATCTACGGAGGGCTAAGATTGTCACTTTTCAGTCGAAAAATGTCAAAAATCTTAGGACAAAGGGCACAGGGTAATGGTGAGAGCCCCCTGATCTCTCAATCTTTCTAATATTTGACAGACATTTAGTCAATAGGTAGATACAAACGTGACTAAAAGGAATTTGGGTACACTTCCTGTCTTCTATGTTTACGGAGCGCCCAAAGTGCCAGTTGGATATTCAAAATATATAGCGAAAACCTACCCGAGACCGCTTAAATGAGGTTGAGACCCCCCGGGTCTTTCAATGTCCATAAAATTCAACCAAATCATTGACTCTGTATATATAAAGGTTGTATTAGATGGATTCACCAGAATAACGTCATCTTCTATATCTACGGAGGGCTAAGATTGTCACTTTTCAGTCGAAAAATGTCAAAATCTTAGGACAAAGGGCACAGGGTAATGGTGAGAGCCCCCTGATCTCTCAATCTTTCTAATATTTGACAGACATTTAGTCAATTAGGTAGATACAAACGTGACTAAAAGGAATTTGGGTACACTTCCTGTCTTCTATGTTTACGGAGCGCCCAAAGTGCCAGTTGGATATTCAAAATATATAGCGAAAAACCTACCCGAGACCGCTTAAATGAGGTTGAGACCCCCGGGTCTTTCAATGTCCATAAAATTCAACCAAATCATTGACTCTGTATATATAAAGGTTGTATTAGATGGATTCACCAGAATAACGTCATCTTCTATATCTACGGAGGGCTAAGATTGTCAACTTTTCAGTCGAAAAATGTCAAAATCTTAGGACAAAGGGCACAGGGTAATGGTGAGAGCCCCCTGATCTCTCAATCTTTCTAATATTTGACAGACATTTTGTCAATAGGTAGATACAAACGTGACTAAAAGGAATTTGGGTACACTTCCTGTCTTCTATGTTTACGGAGCGCCCAAAGTGCCAGTTGGATATTCAAAATATATAGCGAAAACCTACCCGAGACCGCTTAAATGAGGTTGAGACCCCCCGGGTCTTTCAATGTCCATAAAATTCAACCAAATCATTGACTCTGTATATATAAAGGTTGTATTAGATGGATTCACCAGAATAACGTCATCTTCTATATCTACGGAGGGCTAAGATTGTCACTTTTCAGTCGAAAAATGTCAAAATCTTAGGACAAAGGGCACAGGGTAATGGTGAGAGCCCCCTGATCTCTCAATCTTTCTAATATTTGACAGACATTTAGTCAATAGGTAGATACAACGTGACTAAAAGGAATTTGGGTACACTTCCTGTCTTCTATGTTTACGGAGCGCCCAAAGTGCCAGTTGGATATTCAAAATATATAGCGAAAACCTACCCGAGACCGCTTAAATGAGGTTGAGACCCCCCGGGTCTTTCAATGTCCATAAAATTCAACCAAATCATTGACTCTGTATATATAAAGGTTGTATTAGATGGATTCACCAGAATAACGTCATCTTCTATATCTACGGAGGGCTAAGATTGTCACTTTTCAGTCGAAAAATGTCAAAATCTTAGGACAAAGGGCACAGGGGTAATGGTTTGGAGAGCCCCCTGATCTCTCAATCTTTCTAATATTTGACAGACATTTAGTCAATAGGTAGATACAAACGTGACTAAAAGGAATTTGGGTACACTTCCTGTCTTCTATGTTTACGGAGCGCCCAAAGTGCCAGTTGGATATTCAAAATATATAGCGAAAACCTACCCGAGACCGCTTAAATGAGGTTGAGACCCCCCGGTCTTTCAATGTCCATAAAATTCAACCAAATCATTGACTCTGTATATATAAAGGTTGTATTAGATGGATTCACCAGAATAACGTCATCTTCTATATCTACGGAGGGCTAAGATTGTCACTTTTCAGT
This sequence comes from Mytilus trossulus, assembly GCF_036588685.1. Lineage (NCBI taxonomy): Eukaryota > Metazoa > Mollusca > Bivalvia > Mytilida > Mytilidae > Mytilus > Mytilus trossulus. Next base: position 53,512,882 of record NC_086375.1, read on the forward strand.
CGAAAAATGTCAAAATCTTAGGACAAAGGGCACAGGGTAATGGTGAGAGCCCCCTGATCTCTCAATCTTTCTAATATTTGACAGACATTTAGTCAATAGGTAGATACAAACGTGACTAAAAGGAATTTGGGTACACTTCCTGTCTTCTATGTTTACGGAGCGCCCAAAGTGCCAGTTGGATATTCAAAATATATAGCGAAACCTACCCGAGACCGCTTAAATGAGGTTGAGACCCCCCGGGTCTTTCAATGTCCATAAAATTCAACCAAATCATTGACTCTGTATATATAAAGGTTGTATTAGATGGATTCACCAGAATAACGTCATCTTCTATATCTACGGAGGGCTAAGATTGTCACTTTTCAGTCGAAAAATGTCAAAATCTTAGGACAAAGGGCACAGGGTAATGGTGAGAGCCCCCTGATCTCTCAATCTTTCTAATATTTGACAGACATTTAGTCAATAGGTAGATACAAACGTGACTAAAAGGAATTTGGGTACACTTCCTGTCTTCTATGTTTACGGAGCGCCCAAAGTGCCAGTTGGATATTCAAAATATATAGCGAAAACCTACCCGAGACCGCTTAAATGAGGTTGAGACCCCCCGGGTCTTTCAATGTCCATAAAATTCAACCAAATCATTGACTCTGTATATATAAAGGTTGTATTAGATGGATTCACCAGAATAACGTCATCTTCTATATCTACGGAGGGCTAAGATTGTCACTTTTCAGTCGAAAAATGTCAAAATCTTAGGACAAAGGGCACAGGGTAATGGTGAGAGCCCCCTGATCTCTCAATCTTTCTAATATTTGACAGACATTTAGTCAATAGGTAGATACAAACGTGACTAAAAGGAATTTGGGTACACTTCCTGTCTTCTATGTTTACGGAGCGCCCAAAGTGCCAGTTGGATATTCAAAATATATAGCGAAAACCTACCGAGACCGCTTAAATGAGGTTGAGACCCCCCGGGTCTTTCAATGTCCATAAAATTCAACAAATCATTGACTCTGTATATATAAAGGTTGTATTAGATGGATTCACCAGAATAACGTCATCTTCTATATCTACGGAGGGCTAAGATTGTCACTTTTCAGTCGAAAAATGTCAAAATCTTAGGACAAAGGGCACAGGGGTAATGGTGAGAGCCCCCTGATCTCTCAATCTTTCTAATATTTGACAGACATTTAGTCAATAGGTAGATACAAACGTGACTAAAAGGAATTTGGGTACACTTCCTGTCTTCTATGTTTACGGAGCGCCCAAAGTGCCAGTTGGATATTCAAAATATATAGCGAAAACCTACCCGAGACCGCTTAAATGAGGTTGAGACCCCCCGGGTCTTTCAATGTCCATAAAATTCAACCAAATCATTGACTCTGTATATATAAAGGTTGTATTAGATGGATTCACCAGAATAACGTCATCTTCTATATCTACGGAGGGCTAAGATTGTCACTTTTCAGTCGAAAAATGTCAAAATCTTAGGACAAAGGGCACAGGGTAATGGTGAGAGCCCCCTGATCTCTCAATCTTTCTAATATTTGACAGACATTTAGTCAATAGGTAGATACAAACGTGACTAAAAGGAATTTGGGTACACTTCCTGTCTTCTATGTTTACGGAGCGCCCAAAGTGCCAGTTGGATATTCAAAATATATAGCGAAAACCTACCCGAGACCGCTTAAATGAGGTTGAGACCCCCCGGGTCTTTCAATGTCCATAAAATTCAACCAAATCATTGACTCTGTATATATAAAGGTTGTATTAGATGGATTCACCAGAATAACGTCATCTTCTATATCTACGGAGGACTAAGATTGTCACTTTTCAGTCGAAAAATGTCAAAATCTTAGGACAAAGGGCACAGGGTAATGGTGAGAGCCCCCTGATCTCTCAATCTTTCTAATATTTGACAGACATTTAGTCAATAGGTAGATACAAACGTGACTAAAAGGAATTTGGGTACACTTCCTGTCTTCTATGTTTACGGAGCGCCCAAAGTGCCAGTTGGATATTCAAAATATATAGCGAAAACCTACCCGAGACCGCTTAAATGAGGTTGAGACCCCCCGGGTCTTTCAATGTCCATAAAATTCAACCAAATCATTGACTCTGTATATATAAAGGTTGTATTAGATGGATTCACCAGAATAACGTCATCTTCTATATCTACGGAGGGCTAAGATTGTCACTTTTCAGTCGAAAAATGTCAAAATCTTAGGACAAAGGGCACAGGGTAATGGTGAGAGCCCCCTGATCTCTCAATCTTTCTAATATTTGACAGACATTTAGTCAATAGGTAGATACAAACGTGACTAAAAGGAATTTGGGTACACTTCCTGTCTTCTATGTTTACGGAGCGCCCAAAGTGCCAGTTGGATATTCAAAATATATAGCGAAAACCTACCCGAGACCGCTTAAATGAGGTTGAGACCCCCCGGGTCTTTCAATGTCCATAAAATTCAACCAAATCATTGACTCTGTATATATAAAGGTTGTATTAGATGGATTCACCAGAATAACGTCATCTTCTATATCTACGGAGGGCTAAGATTGTCACTTTTCAGTCGAAAAATGTCAAAATCTTAGGACAAAGGGCACAGGGTAATGGTGAGAGCCCCCTGATCTCTCAATCTTTCTAATATTTGACAGACATTTAGTCAATAGGTAGATACAAACGTGACTAAAAGGAATTTGGGTACACTTCCTGTCTTCTATGTTTACGGAGCGCCCAAAGTGCCAGTTGGATATTCAAAATATATAGCGAAAACCTACCCGAGACCGCTTAAATGAGGTTGAGACCCCCCGGGTCTTTCAATGTCCATAAAATTCAACCAAATCATTGACTCTGTATATATAAAGGTTGTATTAGATGGATTCACCAGAATAACGTCATCTTCTATATCTACGGAGGGCTAAGATTGTCACTTTTCAGTCGAAAAATGTCAAAATCTTAGGACAAAGGGCACAGGGTAATGGTGAGAGCCCCCTGATCTCTCAATCTTTCTAATATTTGACAGACATTTAGTCAATAGGTAGATACAAACGTGACTAAAAGGAATTTGGGTACACTTCCTGTCTTCTATGTTTACGGAGCGCCCAAAGTGCCAGTTGGATATTCAAAATATATAGCGAAAACCTACCCGAGACCGCTTAAATGAGGTTGAGACCCCCCGGGTCTTTCAATGTCCATAAAATTCAACCAAATCATTGACTCTGTATATATAAAGGTTGTATTAGATGGATTCACCAGAATAACGTCATCTTCTATATCTACGGAGGGCTAAGATTGTCACTTTTCAGTCGAAAAATGTCAAAATCTTAGGACAAAGGGCACAGGGTAATGGTGAGAGCCCCCTGATCTCTCAATCTTTCTAATATTTGACAGACATTTAGTCAATAGGTAGATACAAACGTGACTAAAAGGAATTTGGGTACACTTCCTGTCTTCTATGTTTACGGAGCGCCCAAAGTGCCAGTTGGATATTCAAAATATATAGCGAAAACCTACCCGAGACCGCTTAAATGAGGTTGAGACCCCCCGGGTCTTTCAATGTCCATAAAATTCAACCAAATCATTGACTCTGTATATATAAAGGTTGTATTAGATGGATTCACCAGAATAACGTCATCTTCTATATCTACGGAGGGCTAAGATTGTCACTTTTCAGTCGAAAAATGTCAAAATCTTAGGACAAAGGGCACAGGGTAATGGTGAGAGCCCCCTGATCTCTCAATCTTTCTAATATTTGACAGACATTTAGTCAATAGGTAGATACAAACGTGACTAAAAGGAATTTGGGTACACTTCCTGTCTTCTATGTTTACGGAGCGCCCAAAGTGCCAGTTGGATATTCAAAATATATAGCGAAAACCTACCCGAGACCGCTTAAATGAGGTTGAGACCCCCCGGGTCTTTCAATGTCCATAAAATTCAACCAAATCATTGACTCTGTATATATAAAGGTTGTATTAGATGGATTCACCAGAATAACGTCATCTTCTATATCTACGGAGGGCTAAGATTGTCACTTTTCAGTCGAAAAATGTCAAAATCTTAGGACAAAGGGCACAGGGTAATGGTGAGAGCCCCCTGATCTCTCAATCTTTCTAATATTTGACAGACATTTAGTCAATAGGTAGATACAAACGTGACTAAAAGGAATTTGGGTACACTTCCTGTCTTCTATGTTTACGGAGCGCCCAAAGTGCCAGTTGGATATTCAAAATATATAGCGAAAACCTACCCGAGACCGCTTAAATGAGGTTGAGACCCCCCGGGTCTTTCAATGTCCATAAAATTCAACCAAATCATTGACTCTGTATATATAAAGGTTGTATTAGATGGATTCACCAGAATAACGTCATCTTCTATATCTACGGAGGGCTAAGATTGTCACTTTTCAGTCGAAAAATGTCAAAATCTTAGGACAAAGGGCACAGGGTAATGGTGAGAGCCCCCTGATCTCTCAATCTTTCTAATATTTGACAGACATTTAGTCAATAGGTAGATACAAACGTGACTAAAAGGAATTTGGGTACACTTCCTGTCTTCTATGTTTACGGAGCGCCCAAAGTGCCAGTTGGATATTCAAAATATATAGCGAAAACCTACCCGAGACCGCTTAAATGAGGTTGAGACCCCCCGGGTCTTTCAATGTCCATAAAATTCAACCAAATCATTGACTCTGTATATATAAAGGTTGTATTAGATGGATTCACCAGAATAACGTCATCTTCTATATCTACGGAGGGCTAAGATTGTCACTTTTCAGTCGAAAAATGTCAAAATCTTAGGACAAAGGGCACAGGGTAATGGTGAGAGCCCCCTGATCTCTCAATCTTTCTAATATTTGACAGACATTTAGTCAATAGGTAGATACAAACGTGACTAAAAGGAATTTGGGTACACTTCCTGTCTTCTATGTTTACGGAGCGCCCAAAGTGCCAGTTGGATATTCAAAATATATAGCGAAAACCTACCCGAGACCGCTTAAATGAGGTTGAGACCCCCCGGGTCTTTCAATGTCCATAAAATTCAACCAAATCATTGACTCTGTATATATAAAGGTTGTATTAGATGGATTCACCAGAATAACGTCATCTTCTATATCTACGGAGGGCTAAGATTGTCACTTTTCAGTCGAAAAATGTCAAAATCTTAGGACAAAGGGCACAGGGTAATGGTGAGAGCCCCCTGATCTCTCAATCTTTCTAATATTTGACAGACATTTAGTCAATAGGTAGATACAAACGTGACTAAAAGGAATTTGGGTACACTTCCTGTCTTCTATGTTTACGGAGCGCCCAAAGTGCCAGTTGGATATTCAAAATATATAGCGAAAACCTACCCGAGACCGCTTAAATGAGGTTGAGACCCCCCGGGTCTTTCAATGTCCATAAAATTCAACCAAATCATTGACTCTGTATATATAAAGGTTGTATTAGATGGATTCACCAGAATAACGTCATCTTCTATATCTACGGAGGGCTAAGATTGTCACTTTTCAGTCGAAAAATGTCAAAATCTTAGGACAAAGGGCACAGGGTAATGGTGAGAGCCCCCTGATCTCTCAATCTTTCTAATATTTGACAGACATTTAGTCAATAGGTAGATACAAACGTGACTAAAAGGAATTTGGGTACACTTCCTGTCTTCTATGTTTACGGAGCGCCCAAAGTGCCAGTTGGATATTCAAAATATATAGCGAAAACCTACCCGAGACCGCTTAAATGAGGTTGAGACCCCCCGGGTCTTTCAATGTCCATAAAATTCAACCAAATCATTGACTCTGTATATATAAAGGTTGTATTAGATGGATTCACCAGAATAACGTCATCTTCTATATCTACGGAGGGCTAAGATTGTCACTTTTCAGTCGAAAAATGTCAAAATCTTAGGACAAAGGGCACAGGGTAATGGTGAGAGCCCCCTGATCTCTCAATCTTTCTAATATTTGACAGACATTTAGTCAATAGGTAGATACAAACGTGACTAAAAGGAATTTGGGTACACTTCCTGTCTTCTATGTTTACGGAGCGCCCAAAGTGCCAGTTGGATATTCAAAATATATAGCGAAAACCTACCCGAGACCGCTTAAATGAGGTTGAGACCCCCCGGGTCTTTCAATGTCCATAAAATTCAACCAAATCATTGACTCTGTATATATAAAGGTTGTATTAGATGGATTCACCAGAATAACGTCATCTTCTATATCTACGGAGGGCTAAGATTGTCACTTTTCAGTCGAAAAATGTCAAAATCTTAGGACAAAGGGCACAGGGTAATGGTGAGAGCCCCCTGATCTCTCAATCTTTCTAATATTTGACAGACATTTAGTCAATAGGTAGATACAAACGTGACTAAAAGGAATTTGGGTACACTTCCTGTCTTCTATGTTTACGGAGCGCCCAAAGTGCCAGTTGGATATTCAAAATATATAGCGAAAACCTACCCGAGACCGCTTAAATGAGGTTGAGACCCCCCGGGTCTTTCAATGTCCATAAAATTCAACCAAATCATTGACTCTGTATATATAAAGGTTGTATTAGATGGATTCACCAGAATAACGTCATCTTCTATATCTACGGAGGGCTAAGATTGTCACTTTTCAGTCGAAAAATGTCAAAATCTTAGGACAAAGGGCACAGGGTAATGGTGAGAGCCCCCTGATCTCTCAATCTTTCTAATATTTGACAGACATTTAGTCAATAGGTAGATACAAACGTGACTAAAAGGAATTTGGGTACACTTCCTGTCTTCTATGTTTACGGAGCGCCCAAAGTGCCAGTTGGATATTCAAAATATATAGCGAAAACCTACCCGAGACCGCTTAAATGAGGTTGAGACCCCCCGGGTCTTTCAATGTCCATAAAATTCAACCAAATCATTGACTCTGTATATATAAAGGTTGTATTAGATGGATTCACCAGAATAACGTCATCTTCTATATCTACGGAGGGCTAAGATTGTCACTTTTCAGTCGAAAAATGTCAAAATCTTAGGACAAAGGGCACAGGGTAATGGTGAGAGCCCCCTGATCTCTCAATCTTTCTAATATTTGACAGACATTTAGTCAATAGGTAGATACAAACGTGACTAAAAGGAATTTGGGTACACTTCCTGTCTTCTATGTTTACGGAGCGCCCAAAGTGCCAGTTGGATATTCAAAATATATAGCGAAAACCTACCCGAGACCGCTTAAATGAGGTTGAGACCCCCCGGGTCTTTCAATGTCCATAAAATTCAACCAAATCATTGACTCTGTATATATAAAGGTTGTATTAGATGGATTCACCAGAATAACGTCATCTTCTATATCTACGGAGGGCTAAGATTGTCACTTTTCAGTCGAAAAATGTCAAAATCTTAGGACAAAGGGCACAGGGTAATGGTGAGAGCCCCCTGATCTCTCAATCTTTCTAATATTTGACAGACATTTAGTCAATAGGTAGATACAAACGTGACTAAAAGGAATTTGGGTACACTTCCTGTCTTCTATGTTTACGGAGCGCCCAAAGTGCCAGTTGGATATTCAAAATATATAGCGAAAACCTACCCGAGACCGCTTAAATGAGGTTGAGACCCCCCGGGTCTTTCAATGTCCATAAAATTCAACCAAATCATTGACTCTGTATATATAAAGGTTGTATTAGATGGATTCACCAGAATAACGTCATCTTCTATATCTACGGAGGGCTAAGATTGTCACTTTTCAGTCGAAAAATGTCAAAATCTTAGGACAAAGGGCACAGGGTAATGGTGAGAGCCCCCTGATCTCTCAATCTTTCTAATATTTGACAGACATTTAGTCAATAGGTAGATACAAACGTGACTAAAAGGAATTTGGGTACACTTCCTGTCTTCTATGTTTACGGAGCGCCCAAAGTGCCAGTTGGATATTCAAAATATATAGCGAAAACCTACCCGAGACCGCTTAAATGAGGTTGAGACCCCCCGGGTCTTTCAATGTCCATAAAATTCAACCAAATCATTGACTCTGTATATATAAAGGTTGTATTAGATGGATTCACCAGAATAACGTCATCTTCTATATCTACGGAGGGCTAAGATTGTCACTTTTCAGTCGAAAAATGTCAAAATCTTAGGACAAAGGGCACAGGGTAATGGTGAGAGCCCCCTGATCTCTCAATCTTTCTAATATTTGACAGACATTTAGTCAATAGGTAGATACAAACGTGACTAAAAGGAATTTGGGTACACTTCCTGTCTTCTATGTTTACGGAGCGCCCAAAGTGCCAGTTGGATATTCAAAATATATAGCGAAAACCTACCCGAGACCGCTTAAATGAGGTTGAGACCCCCCGGGTCTTTCAATGTCCATAAAATTCAACCAAATCATTGACTCTGTATATATAAAGGTTGTATTAGATGGATTCACCAGAATAACGTCATCTTCTATATCTACGGAGGGCTAAGATTGTCACTTTTCAGTCGAAAAATGTCAAAATCTTAGGACAAAGGGCACAGGGTAATGGTGAGAGCCCCCTGATCTCTCAATCTTTCTAATATTTGACAGACATTTAGTCAATAGGTAGATACAAACGTGACTAAAAGGAATTTGGGTACACTTCCTGTCTTCTATGTTTACGGAGCGCCCAAAGTGCCAGTTGGATATTCAAAATATATAGCGAAAACCTACCCGAGACCGCTTAAATGAGGTTGAGACCCCCCGGGTCTTTCAATGTCCATAAAATTCAACCAAATCATTGACTCTGTATATATAAAGGTTGTATTAGATGGATTCACCAGAATAACGTCATCTTCTATATCTACGGAGGGCTAAGATTGTCACTTTTCAGTCGAAAAATGTCAAAATCTTAGGACAAAGGGCACAGGGTAATGGTGAGAGCCCCCTGATCTCTCAATCTTTCTAATATTTGACAGACATTTAGTCAATAGGTAGATACAAACGTGACTAAAAGGAATTTGGGTACACTTCCTGTCTTCTATGTTTACGGAGCGCCCAAAGTGCCAGTTGGATATTCAAAATATATAGCGAAAACCTACCCGAGACCGCTTAAATGAGGTTGAGACCCCCCGGGTCTTTCAATGTCCATAAAATTCAACCAAATCATTGACTCTGTATATATAAAGGTTGTATTAGATGGATTCACCAGAATAACGTCATCTTCTATATCTACGGAGGGCTAAGATTGTCACTTTTCAGTCGAAAAATGTCAAAATCTTAGGACAAAGGGCACAGGGTAATGGTGAGAGCCCCCTGATCTCTCAATCTTTCTAATATTTGACAGACATTTAGTCAATAGGTAGATACAAACGTGACTAAAAGGAATTTGGGTACACTTCCTGTCTTCTATGTTTACGGAGCGCCCAAAGTGCCAGTTGGATATTCAAAATATATAGCGAAAACCTACCCGAGACCGCTTAAATGAGGTTGAGACCCCCCGGGTCTTTCAATGTCCATAAAATTCAACCAAATCATTGACTCTGTATATATAAAGGTTGTATTAGATGGATTCACCAGAATAACGTCATCTTCTATATCTACGGAGGGCTAAGATTGTCACTTTTCAGTCGAAAAATGTCAAAATCTTAGGACAAAGGGCACAGGGTAATGGTGAGAGCCCCCTGATCTCTCAATCTTTCTAATATTTGACAGACATTTAGTCAATAGGTAGATACAAACGTGACTAAAAGGAATTTGGGTACACTTCCTGTCTTCTATGTTTACGGAGCGCCCAAAGTGCCAGTTGGATATTCAAAATATATAGCGAAAACCTACCCGAGACCGCTTAAATGAGGTTGAGACCCCCCGGGTCTTTCAATGTCCATAAAATTCAACCAAATCATTGACTCTGTATATATAAAGGTTGTATTAGATGGATTCACCAGAATAACGTCATCTTCTATATCTACGGAGGGCTAAGATTGTCACTTTTCAGTCGAAAAATGTCAAAATCTTAGGACAAAGGGCACAGGGTAATGGTGAGAGCCCCCTGATCTCTCAATCTTTCTAATATTTGACAGACATTTAGTCAATAGGTAGATACAAACGTGACTAAAAGGAATTTGGGTACACTTCCTGTCTTCTATGTTTACGGAGCGCCCAAAGTGCCAGTTGGATATTCAAAATATATAGCGAAAACCTACCCGAGACCGCTTAAATGAGGTTGAGACCCCCCGGGTCTTTCAATGTCCATAAAATTCAACCAAATCATTGACTCTGTATATATAAAGGTTGTATTAGATGGATTCACCAGAATAACGTCATCTTCTATATCTACGGAGGGCTAAGATTGTCACTTTTCAGTCGAAAAATGTCAAAATCTTAGGACAAAGGGCACAGGGTAATGGTGAGAGCCCCCTGATCTCTCAATCTTTCTAATATTTGACAGACATTTAGTCAATAGGTAGATACAAACGTGACTAAAAGGAATTTGGGTACACTTCCTGTCTTCTATGTTTACGGAGCGCCCAAAGTGCCAGTTGGATATTCAAAATATATAGCGAAAACCTACCCGAGACCGCTTAAATGAGGTTGAGACCCCCCGGGTCTTTCAATGTCCATAAAATTCAACCAAATCATTGACTCTGTATATATAAAGGTTGTATTAGATGGATTCACCAGAATAACGTCATCTTCTATATCTACGGAGGGCTAAGATTGTCACTTTTCAGTCGAAAAATGTCAAAATCTTAGGACAAAGGGCACAGGGTAATGGTGAGAGCCCCCTGATCTCTCAATCTTTCTAATATTTGACAGACATTTAGTCAATAGGTAGATACAAACGTGACTAAAAGGAATTTGGGTACACTTCCTGTCTTCTATGTTTACGGAGCGCCCAAAGTGCCAGTTGGATATTCAAAATATATAGCGAAAACCTACCCGAGACCGCTTAAATGAGGTTGAGACCCCCCGGGTCTTTCAATGTCCATAAAATTCAACCAAATCATTGACTCTGTATATATAAAGGTTGTATTAGATGGATTCACCAGAATAACGTCATCTTCTATATCTACGGAGGGCTAAGATTGTCACTTTTCAGTCGAAAAATGTCAAAATCTTAGGACAAAGGGCACAGGGTAATGGTGAGAGCCCCCTGATCTCTCAATCTTTCTAATATTTGACAGACATTTAGTCAATAGGTAGATACAAACGTGACTAAAAGGAATTTGGGTACACTTCCTGTCTTCTATGTTTACGGAGCGCCCAAAGTGCCAGTTGGATATTCAAAATATATAGCGAAAACCTACCCGAGACCGCTTAAATGAGGTTGAGACCCCCCGGGTCTTTCAATGTCCATAAAATTCAACCAAATCATTGACTCTGTATATATAAAGGTTGTATTAGATGGATTCACCAGAATAACGTCATCTTCTATATCTACGGAGGGCTAAGATTGTCACTTTTCAGTCGAAAAATGTCAAAATCTTAGGACAAAGGGCACAGGGTAATGGTGAGAGCCCCCTGATCTCTCAATCTTTCTAATATTTGACAGACATTTAGTCAATAGGTAGATACAAACGTGACTAAAAGGAATTTGGGTACACTTCCTGTCTTCTATGTTTACGGAGCGCCCAAAGTGCCAGTTGGATATTCAAAATATATAGCGAAAACCTACCCGAGACCGCTTAAATGAGGTTGAGACCCCCCGGGTCTTTCAATGTCCATAAAATTCAACCAAATCATTGACTCTGTATATATAAAGGTTGTATTAGATGGATTCACCAGAATAACGTCATCTTCTATATCTACGGAGGGCTAAGATTGTCACTTTTCAGTCGAAAAATGTCAAAATCTTAGGACAAAGGGCACAGGGTAATGGTGAGAGCCCCCTGATCTCTCAATCTTTCTAATATTTGACAGACATTTAGTCAATAGGTAGATACAAACGTGACTAAAAGGAATTTGGGTACACTTCCTGTCTTCTATGTTTACGGAGCGCCCAAAGTGCCAGTTGGATATTCAAAATATATAGCGAAAACCTACCCGAGACCGCTTAAATGAGGTTGAGACCCCCCGGGTCTTTCAATGTCCATAAAATTCAACCAAATCATTGACTCTGTATATATAAAGGTTGTATTAGATGGATTCACCAGAATAACGTCATCTTCTATATCTACGGAGGGCTAAGATTGTCACTTTTCAGTCGAAAAATGTCAAAATCTTAGGACAAAGGGCACAGGGTAATGGTGAGAGCCCCCTGATCTCTCAATCTTTCTAATATTTGACAGACATTTAGTCAATAGGTAGATACAAACGTGACTAAAAGGAATTTGGGTACACTTCCTGTCTTCTATGTTTACGGAGCGCCCAAAGTGCCAGTTGGATATTCAAAATATATAGCGAAAACCTACCCGAGACCGCTTAAATGAGGTTGAGACCCCCCGGGTCTTTCAATGTCCATAAAATTCAACCAAATCATTGACTCTGTATATATAAAGGTTGTATTAGATGGATTCACCAGAATAACGTCATCTTCTATATCTACGGAGGGCTAAGATTGTCACTTTTCAGTCGAAAAATGTCAAAATCTTAGGACAAAGGGCACAGGGTAATGGTGAGAGCCCCCTGATCTCTCAATCTTTCTAATATTTGACAGACATTTAGTCAATAGGTAGATACAAACGTGACTAAAAGGAATTTGGGTACACTTCCTGTCTTCTATGTTTACGGAGCGCCCAAAGTGCCAGTTGGATATTCAAAATATATAGCGAAAACCTACCCGAGACCGCTTAAATGAGGTTGAGACCCCCCGGGTCTTTCAATGTCCATAAAATTCAACCAAATCATTGACTCTGTATATATAAAGGTTGTATTAGATGGATTCACCAGAATAACGTCATCTTCTATATCTACGGAGGGCTAAGATTGTCACTTTTCAGTCGAAAAATGTCAAAATCTTAGGACAAAGGGCACAGGGTAATGGTGAGAGCCCCCTGATCTCTCAATCTTTCTAATATTTGACAGACATTTAGTCAATAGGTAGATACAAACGTGACTAAAAGGAATTTGGGTACACTTCCTGTCTTCTATGTTTACGGAGCGCCCAAAGTGCCAGTTGGATATTCAAAATATATAGCGAAAACCTACCCGAGACCGCTTAAATGAGGTTGAGACCCCCCGGTCTTTCAATGTCCATAAAATTCAACCAAATCATTGACTCTGTATATATAAAGGTTGTATTAGATGGATTCACCAGAATAACGTCATCTTCTATATCTACGGAGGGCTAAGATTGTCACTTTTTCAGTCGAAAAATGTCAAAATCTTAGGACAAAGGGCACAGGGTAATGGTGAGAGCCCCCTGATCTCTCAATCTTTCTAATATTTGACAGACATTTAGTCAATAGGTAGATACAAACGTGACTAAAAGGAATTTGGGTACACTTCCTGTCTTCTATGTTTACGGAGCGCCCAAAGTGCCAGTTGGATATTCAAAATATATAGCGAAAACCTACCCGAGACCGCTTAAATGAGGTTGAGACCCCCCGGGTCTTTCAATGTCCATAAAATTCAACCAAATCATTGACTCTGTATATATAAAGGTTGTATTAGATGGATTCACCAGAATAACGTCATCTTCTATATCTACGGAGGGCTAAGATTGTCACTTTTCAGTCGAAAAATGTCAAAATCTTAGGACAAAGGGCACAGGGTAATGGTGAGAGCCCCCTGATCTCTCAATCTTTCTAATATTTGACAGACATTTAGTCAATAGGTAGATACAAACGTGACTAAAAGGAATTTGGGTACACTTCCTGTCTTCTATGTTTACGGAGCGCCCAAAGTGCCAGTTGGATATTCAAAATATATAGCGAAAACCTACCCGAGACCGCTTAAATGAGGTTGAGACCCCCCGGGTCTTTCAATGTCCATAAAATTCAACCAAATCATTGACTCTGTATATATAAAGGTTGTATTAGATGGATTCACCAGAATAACGTCATCTTCTATATCTACGGAGGGCTAAGATTGTCACTTTTCAGTCGAAAAATGTCAAAATCTTAGGACAAAGGGCACAGGGTAATGGTGAGAGCCCCCTGATCTCTCAATCTTTCTAATATTTGACAGACATTTAGTCAATAGGTAGATACAAACGTGACTAAAAGGAATTTGGGTACACTTCCTGTCTTCTATGTTTACGGAGCGCCCAAAGTGCCAGTTGGATATTCAAAATATATAGCGAAAACCTACCCGAGACCGCTTAAATGAGGTTGAGACCCCCCGGGTCTTTCAATGTCCATAAAATTCAACCAAATCATTGACTCTGTATATATAAAGGTTGTATTAGATGGATTCACCAGAATAACGTCATCTTCTATATCTACGGAGGGCTAAGATTGTCACTTTTCAGTCGAAAAATGTCAAAATCTTAGGACAAAGGGCACAGGGTAATGGTGAGAGCCCCCTGATCTCTCAATCTTTCTAATATTTGACAGACATTTAGTCAATAGGTAGATACAAACGTGACTAAAAGGAATTTGGGTACACTTCCTGTCTTCTATGTTTACGGAGCGCCCAAAGTGCCAGTTGGATATTCAAAATATATAGCGAAAACCTACCCGAGACCGCTTAAATGAGGTTGAGACCCCCCGGGTCTTTCAATGTCCATAAAATTCAACCAAATCATTGACTCTGTATATA
>NC_086375.1:53527620-53553868 GCF_036588685.1 Mytilus trossulus
AAGAGTACATGGCAGATAAGATTTTATACACGGGAAATGTTTGGGACTAAGCCAAGGCACATCTTTTGGCCATTATTAGTGGGACTGATTGGGAGGCAGGCCAAGGTTACACTGAAGGATCCGAAATGGTATCAGCAGTGAGACATATCACATACTATATTGTTGAATTGCAGCCGTACCTTTATGAGCAGGCGAAAAATTCAAAGGAATGTAAGGGCACCGACTACAACATCGATGGAAGCACGGTGAACGATGTAATTTGTAGTTTAAAGAACAAGGCACTTATGGTGGCGTTTGATTACTTGACAGAACAGGACATTGAAGTTGAATCACTTGTAATTGACGGTCGCGTGCTTTACGAGGAAAATGTGCCACCAGAACGAATTTCCTGTGTGCTCGCCGTTTGTTCATAGAATGTCAAGTGATGTAAAATCACCTTCACCAGTCTTGGATGAAGGCTATGTTATACCAGTTGAAGTGCCGGTCATGGACGAAAGTTACTCTTGCGAAAGAGTGTGTACCCTGTTGATTATATGGATGGGTTAAAGCACCTTGAGTAAACCGAGCAAGACGAAAAAGCATTGATGGCAGCGTTATTCGCTGACAAGACAATGTATTGAATTTGGATCGCTGGAGGTCAATGGCAGCACAATCAACAAGGACAATGAGCTCGCCGGGTGCTCACATAGAGTCAAGGAAGTCATGGATGAAGGTAATGATAAACCTGCTGACGCGCCGGGGAAGTCTCTTGAAGAATGTTTACTCTTTAGAAAGGGTGTGTACCCTTATGACTATGTGGATGGGTTTGAAAATTTTTAGGAGACCGAGTTGCCACCCATTGAAGCATTCTACAATAACATCACCGGTGTAAGCCATGCAGACTATGAACTAATACGCGCAGCAAGTGTGTAAAAAGAGATGGATATCACAAGCATGAGAGAGTATCATGACTTGTATCTGAAAACGGATGTACTCTTGCTGTGCGATGTGTTTGAAAAATTCAGAGAAGTATACTTGAAGCATTAGGAAGTTGATCCCGCGTGGTACCTAACAGCACCAATACTTGCATATGATGCGACATTGAAAACCACCGTAATAGTTGTGAAACCTAAACTTATCTCGTACCCTGACATGCTTCTGATGCATGAAAGAGATCAGAGGTGGGATTACAGTCGCGACGCAGTGGTTTGCCAAAGTCAACAACCCTTATGTCGAAGGATTCAATGCCGACAAGCCCACCAACTACTTGATGTATGCGGATGCCGATAACCTGTATGGATGGGATATGAGTATAGATATCCACCGACCGGTGGCTTTGAATGAATTAACACCGACGTCACCAACCTTGGAGACCCATGCAGTGAAGACGACCAAGGATTAATATTGGAGGTAGACCTCGAATATCTCAAGGAACTTCATGACTACCACAATGACTACTCGCTTGCCCCGGAAACTCTACAGCTGAACAAAGTAAAGAAACTGGTGCCAAACCTCGGAGACAAACTGAGGTATGTTGTACACTACGTTAAACTAAAACAGTACTTGCGCTCAGACTCAAGATCAGAAAACCACACGGTTATAAGTTTAAACCAGATCATTTGACTGAATATTTATATAGATCTAACCACCGCGCTCAGAGCCGCTGCCACCACTAACTTTGAAAAAGACTTTTTCAAGCTCATGAACAATGCGGTTTCGGAAAGACAATTGAAAATATCCACAAGAGGGTTGACGTCCGAATGGTAACAACGAGAATAAAGGGATGAAGCACGTCACCAAGCTCAATTTTGATCGCCGGGTAAAACTTCAGTGAGTATCTTGCAGCCATGCACATGCGTAAGACCTAATAGAATTTGACAAGCCAATTGACCTAGACATATCTAAGACCTTAATGGCTGACTATGTTTACAAGTATCTAAAGCCAACCTACCGTGATAAGACAACCATCTGTTACACCGATAGTATCGTTTACAATGTCGAACCTCTAGATGTCTACAAAGACATTAACGAACACGAGCGACAAAAGTTCGGCACATTCAACTATCCAAGTGACCACACTTCCGGTATCAAATCAGGTCTGAACAGGAAAATTCTTGGAATGTTCAAGGTTGAATGAGCCGGAGTCCCCATGACTGAGTCTTGGATTGCAGTCAAATATATACGCGCTTAAGGTTGGCATGCGCGAAGCGAAGAGGGCTTAAGGGGTGAAGAAGTGAATCGTCCAAAATGACCTTTGAAAACCACAAGAGATGCCTTGATAAGCACACAGTGAGCTACCGGACTATGAATACACAATCAAAAGTCATTGGCATCAGAAATATACACTTGAGTGTCACAAGAGAGCCCTATCAACCAACGATGACAAGCGTCATATCATGCATGATGGAATTAGCACCCTTGCCCGTGGCCACTACAAAATCGTCAACCGTAAATAAATGAGCGGCATATTGGTGCATAATTAAGTTCTTCCCTACAAACCCCTTTCAAACACTCAGCTCAAACAGGCTGTATCCACCATGAAAATTTAATGCTGTTGGGGTGCGGTCATGCCTGATACACTACTTCCAATGGTCTGACACACCAAATGTGGAACCTTAACCACGACAGCTGGAAGGATCGTGCAACGCACTTGGCGTGTTGGTAAAAGCGCAGACCGACAAAGTATTACTTTGACTCTTATGGATTGCCAACACCTTACGAGATGGTAGACTATTTGTAGCCTGAGATCCTTTTCAAAACTGATGAACTTCAGACGCGAGGGGATGTGGTGTGTGGTCACTTTTGTCTGTCCGTGTTGAAGATGCTGACAATGGGAAAATCGTGGAAAATACAATCTTTTCGCTCTATAAATAAATGGATAAGTTTGGATACCATGCAAGACAGTGCATATCCGTCTGGTGGATGCTCAGATGCTGTGACAAAACGGTGGGTGTCCAAGCAGTTGAAAGATGGTATAAAAGACAACAATGAGCTAGAGGCTGCGCTAGAAGTGATCGTGAAATAGCTCTCGAGGACATGAAAAAACACCTTGTCGGTATCGAGAAAAAAGTGGAAAAGTGTCTACCTTGCGGCACAAGAACTAGTAACCAAAGGATGGTATATGCAAAGAACTATGTGGATCTAAGCATGGCGGTTCTAGAGAAAATCAATACCATCGAATTGAAGGTGAAGTCTTATCACACGAAGGACAGGAGACGGCGCGAATCGAATCTCATATCTGAGGAGGACTTGCGCAACTATACAATAACACAGCAGTTTTTTTCAAGTCATATGAACTAGTCTATTGCACATCCGCAGCTTTGACCCAAGAGTTGAACTCCGTGAGGTACCCCTCCACTTGACGTTAAGCTCTTTCATCCCTCCCCATGTTCTTCTACGCAAGACATTTTCGATGCGGTAGGTGTTTCGATCAGTCTTTTGATGGATATCTGAATATCCTCACCGCTAAAATCCTCGAGACGATAGGCGGGCGGCTTAGTGATCAACAATGGTGAATACTTCCTCTGTCTAGCTGGGCGTGTATTCCTTCTCGAATATACATTTTTTGTCGCCAGTACGAAATCGCGGTGGTTTTATTGGAGGTATGCTGCCGTAAAGGTTCAAATACATCTTGTTTGCATGCTCCTTGTGACTTGAGGCGACGGGGATCATCTTGATGGAGCGGTGCTGGGTGGTATTGTACTGGCGAACATGATCGTCCAGGACATCGATATAGGTGCGCAAGTATTTGAACATGCTGCAGTTCCAACGGTCGACAACAATCGACTTCTCTTCGGTGGAGTAAGCCTCGATACCATGTTTTTGAAGCAGCTGCTTGACATCCATGTGGTCAAACTCAGTACCATTGTCTGTCCATAGTTTCTTTGGCACACGCAATTTGAATACCGTTTGGAAGGCATTCCGCGCCGTCAACCCCTTCTTGTTCTTGAGTGGTATCAGTCAAACATTTTTTCAGAAGACATCGACAATGCCCCAGTTGAATTTATTCGGCCGCCTAAGTCTCACCCACACCACACTACTACACCGCGTTTTTATAACGTGCGTCGAACTGGTTTGTGCAACTCATCCGCTAAATCATCGGTCCAGCGAACTTTTATTTTCTAAATACTCACACCAAATCGAGTTTTGGTATCGATGATTGGTCCGATGATTCTGTGGTCCATACGTTCGCGTGTGGAAGTGTTGGCAATAGTGTTAAGCGAGGCTATCATAGGTTTTATCCTTGTGCTGGGCATAATAGAGATCGTGGCGATATGCAGCCACGTAAACTCGATTAATGTGGTTTGACCAAGCTTTTCTGGGTACAGGCGCTATGAGTTTTATATTTGGCCCGGTAAAGTTGTGTCCGGGTAGATGCATTTCCATGGGTGATTGGGTGATTATTAGTAGTTTGTTTTCTGAATGAATTCTGCACCAGTTGCAGCAACAAACTGAGATTCATGGCACCCCATACCTTACAATTTCCAACTTTTCTCAATCGCCCGTTCCTGGGCGTTACCTCGCTGGGGTAAACTATGTCCGTCTTCCAATGACATTTCAAGCAAAAGTTCCTCGCTATTTTATTCAAATAAATGAACGTCGAAGACATTTCCTACAGTGCCAACGCTCCCAACAGGAGCAATCGCTACCTCCTGCCGCAATCAGAAGGTTTATCATTGGGAAATCGGACTGTGGTAAGACAACGCTGTTGAACAACATAATCCTGTGCGATGGATGACTCGAGTACGATCAATTGTACGTCTTCGGGAAATCGCTTCACCTATCCATCTACCGGCTGTTACAGCAAGCGCTGGGAACAGGCGTCACTAAGGAAGATATCCTAAACCTCGTACAGTGCAAAGGCAAGTCACCCTACTCGTTGATCGGTGTGGTCAACGCCTTACCACCACCACGACACCCGAGTGATATCGAAACTTTTTCTTCGAGCAAAGGAGCGATGAACTAAGCCCCGGAAACTCGACAAAACCTCATTGTGTTCGACGACTTTATGCTTAGCAAATAAAGACTACTACGTGAGTGGTCGCCACAGCATTGATTATTTTTAATTGTGACAGAACTACTTCAACTGCCCCGCCAGTCTATCCGGGAGAATGCCAATGTCCTATGCTTCTTTTAGCATGATGCTAAGAATTTCGAACAAATCCGACGAGATCACTGCAACAATCTCCCCAAGGAATAGTTTGGCATTAAACATTACTGGTCAAGAACCTATGGATTTGTAACCATCGATATTAAAAGCACCAAGGCAAATGGAAAATATCGATGCAATTTGATGAGTTTTATAGGTAAAGTATCAATAATGAATTGTTAAAAAGATAAACTCCTCGAAGTACAAAGATTCAGAGTTCCTAGAGTATTCATTGTCAGATATTGATAAGGAACTGGAGCTAGCGTTTCATCCCCAGCCTAAGAAATACGAATGGCCCTGGAAATGTAAATTTGAGTCGGCCCCGGGCAAGGTATGCATACTGTGTTACAAGTGTGGTTGAATTGTGTTTCATTATTTATGTCCCGATATGGATGAAAGTCTGTTGAATTGGCTATAAACATAATGGAAGATCCCAACGCTCACAACAACCCAAATGCCCGCCAAGACTATTGTCGGTCATCAGTGCAATCACCGATACAAACCGCGTTCAGACGCAGGAATCTTCAGAAGATGGGCATTCGACACACGCTTGAACCATCGCATATAATGGATCGACCTGGGTCGATTCGGTATTCGAACCAACACTATTGGGGCGTTCGACGCAATCGAAGGCGTTCACACCATCGCTTAGGTGCATTCGAATACGTTCTTTCAAACCTTTGAAGGCGTTCGAAGCCGTTTACACCAACGCCTAGGGGCGTTTGTTCCAACGCTATGAATAAATGACGTTCATCAAAATTCCCGTCCCAAAGCAGCGGGAGGCACTCTCAAAGGAGTTGTATGTTACTAAGCGGAGCATTCAATCCTGTAACATGCAGCACCGCTTTGACAGGATTGGACCTTTCCAAAGTGTTTAAGTCTGAGGTTGAGGCTCAGCGGAAAGCAGATTAAAAAAAATCACCAAAACAATTGAAGAGTTACCTCCAGTTGTGCCAGCCCTCCTTTCTCCAACGCAAGAGTTTGCCGACCCTCTATCTATTGCACCACCTAAAGACACCGTCTTCGGACCTCGAGCACAGCAGAATTTGCAGCTCAGTATGACTCCTTCCGCCGACCACAACCTTGGATTGCTATTTGAAAACGATGGTTTCTACATCCGAAGTGTATCAGTTACTTTTGACGGCGATGATATTTTCGTGAATGGTGTGAGGTACAAAGGAACCCTTGGCCTCTGGGAAATCATGGTGAAAAAGAAACCAGATTCTTTCGACGCTGACGACCTTGACGACTGCAGAGATCCTGAAAAGTTCAGGTGCCATGTATCAAGGCAATTCCACCCTCTTGAAAACCGCGAAGGCGAACAACAGTTACAAGAAAGGAAATCGTATCCCACATCTACCAGAGGGATAAGTGTTTCTTCCTGCCAACTTCAAGCAACTTTTCGATTGCTTGGAACTGTGTGCTGCAGCTTATTGAGCAGGAAATAATGGTGTGCGCGACGAAGTTGGGTCGATTATTGATGCTATTAAAAAGGGTAGACATGTCAGCATTGAGGAATATAAGGCGCTTCATCGTAGCATCCTATAAATAAATTTTGCAAATAAAATAAAGGTTACGCACGAAAGTACGACTACGGTGGTAGAGGACTGTTTGACACAGTAGCCTTGAAAGGTGTTGAAAAAGGGGACTCCTAAGCCGTCGACCACGTGGTTGGTAAAGTGGTATAAACCACTTCGTCAACGTTAAAAATACATACATTATGTCTGACATCCTTACAATCACCGAAGGATTGACTTTCGATGAAAGTCTCCAGGGATTTATCAGGTTCACGAATACGAACCTCAAACTGGTACCAACCTGAATAATAAAGGTGATATCCTAATCAATATCGAAAGACAAGACTCCATCCGCTGAAAGTGATCTTTTGGTGGGCAACTGCAAAAGAACGACAGTAGTGCTTATGCTGATGCAGATCAAGTGTCTCTCTTTCACAATGGAATCATGTATCTCTTCTCTCAGGCCAGCTAATCGAACATATTAATTTCTCCAAATCTCAAGGTCTCAACTAGCTGTGCTGCAAGGATTCATCTACCGAAGCTGAGACCGAATACACAGGGTTCGCATCACGTCATGGTAAAATTTTACCCAAACCTGCCAACAAAGGAGCTTTTTCATTCACAATACCCCTGAGACATATTTTCGTATACGTATTGAAGCATGCATTGTCACTACTGCGCGTGATTCAAACGCCGATGTCATGCACTGAGCCGCCAAAGTCAACGATGTTGCAAAAAATATTCTGAGTCAGATCTCTTGATTAGTTCTTCACGTCACCCCATCAAACGAAAACAAGATGCGGCTGTACAAAACCAAACAAAGTAAAAGTAAAATCGACTGTGGATTTCGCATGAGGCAGTGTGATTCTATCGCCGTTTCCAAAAACACACAATTCAACTGGCGCCTATTTGCCACAAGTAGTACTCAAAAGCCTATTTATACAATCGTTGCCATCCAAACCGACAAAAGTGTGGATAAGACACAGGACGCCGCCGTGTGCGACACTGTCGATCGCGGAACATCCATATTACGTTCAACGCTGAACGCTACCCAGCCGTCGTATTTAATGCTGGTTTCATCCAAAATAGGGTTGCAAGAGTGTTCAAGGAGGCTGCAGACATCAGAAAGAAACTCTACAACATGGTCATTCTCCTCAGTCTGAGCGGCTGAAAGAATCCACGGTGGACATCCAGATACGAGCCGAATTCGATCGCAATGTTTCCGCCAACACCGA
The DNA here is from genome assembly GCF_036588685.1 of Mytilus trossulus. Taxonomy (NCBI): domain Eukaryota; kingdom Metazoa; phylum Mollusca; class Bivalvia; order Mytilida; family Mytilidae; genus Mytilus; species Mytilus trossulus. Next base: position 53,535,501 of record NC_086375.1, read on the forward strand.
AGCATTTGCATTTGGAATCTCCGACAGAGTTCTTTACTTCGAATCTGACGGACACAAGATGAACGTCGTGCTTGAAGCCTAAAAATAAACATTATTTTGCAGAAATTCGTAAGTAAAACCGAACTTAAGCAGGGGTTCTCTTTCATAGTACTAGTATCCAGGAACCATAGCCAAATTCATACCCACTTCAATCCACTAAAAATTGGAAAGGATTATGAGATGTCATTGGTAAATCATGAATTCTTCTACGTATACTCCATCCCCAACATTCACACAGGTTCCTATGGCATCAACGATGAAATACAGCGACAGCTGCAGCTCAACAAACACAAAGCCAAAATCATTATCGATGCAAATGGGGAAACCCTAAGAGCAACACTAACTCTCGCCAAGCACTACGAAGTAGATTTAAACTTAACAAATAGTCGCAACACCGTTTTGGGATTAGAATGGCAAATTTACACCTACGATAGAGGGCTATACAGAAGGGTAACACATTGTTAGTATCATCAGCATCATCAGCATCCAGCTGGCAAATAGCGGTATTATCTATGGGAGCTATGTTAATTGAAAGCAGTAATCCACCATCCGCAGTTTCTTTCCCGGTGTCGATCCTGGTATGAAGACCCCCCCCCCCAAAAAAAAAAAAACAAAAAAAAAACTGGTGTACTTACCAGTGACCCTGAACACCATCAATCGCATGTGCACTTATCTCACCGATCAGGATGGTGCCCCCATCAAACTCCGCGGCGAACACCTCACTGTCCATTTTCATCTTTTAAGGGAATAAATAAATAACTTATCACGATAATGGTTTGAAAGGTCAAGTAAATAACCTACACTGGGCTGCCAAGAAAGGTTGTCAAGTCTCCATTTGTTTGTCCCATGCAAACCTGTAATGCGAACACAATATGTGGTTCACCTTTCGGCAGGTTCAAAAGATTATCAAACTTCTTCAAAAAGTTACTGTTGTTATAAATCTGGAGCTGAGTAGAACGCAGATAAAGAAAACATGCAAAAAGTAGGTGGATAACTACCCATGTTCGTAGGGTTGGCAATGAGGGCATTTCACATGGTATCTTAAACCATTCTATCTGCCTTGGGTATTGGAGACTTGATTGCTTTGGGTGGTGTACCCGTCAACAAGGTATTGGGATCATGATTTTACCTGAAACTTGGTTGATGCGTTTGGAATTTTAAGTTTATTTGCACAGTGAATCCCAGTGGTAACGATTTCTACCTCAAACCCTCAAACGCCCGGATCACCTATGGTGATGGACTTTACTTGAGGCGTGCACGTGGTCAGCAATTCAACAACTAAGCCGGTCTGATATTAGGTGCTATAAGGACCTTCAAAGACACCCCTCCTCCGTATGCTCCTATAAATAAATGAATGATTTAGATTCTGGGTACCGGCAACTAAAAATTTCTACCTCCTGAGCCTTATTCTCTCTCTGATCAGACATACTTTGTGTTTATTATGTGGCTTTTTTCCTCTTTTCTTTCACAAAGGCACATTGAAAGGTAATAATTCAAGGTCAAATTGGCCAAATGCCCAGGTGTAACTGATAGTAATGGTCTAAGGTACAATGGGTCAAAAGGTCCAGGTGGGACAACTCATCGTTTGTCCTCACCATGGGTCCAAAGTTAGATTTTTAAAAAAATGCCTTACCCCAATTTTTAAAAGAGTGCGAAAAATTCCCTACGGCAATACTTTTTTAGCCTCTAGGTGGAATGGTAGACAATGGGCTAGAGTCCAATGGGCCAAAAGTTCCAGGTGGGACAACTCATAGTTTGTTTTCACCATAGGTCCGGACTTAGGTCTTAAGGGTCAAACATGCCTACCCCAAATTTTCAAAAGTCTGCCAAAAATTCGCTACGGCAATACTTTTTTACCCACTAGGTGCAAATAATAGGTAATGGTCAAAGGTCCACTGGGTCAAAAGGTCCAGGTGGGACAACTTTTGGTTTGTCCTCACCATGGGTCCAAAGTTAGATTTTAAAAAAATGCCTTACCCCAATTTTTAAAAAAGTGTAAAAATTTCCCTACGGCAATACTTTTTTAGCCACTAGGTGGAAATGGTAGATAATGGACTAGGGTCCAATGGGCCAAAAGGTCCAGGTGGGACAATTCATGGTTTGTCTTCACCATAGGTCCGAACTTAGGTCTTAAGGGTCAAATATGCCTACCCCAAATTTTCAAGTCTGTCAAAAATTCCCTACGGCAATACTTTTTTACCCACTAGGTGCAAATGATAGGTAATGGTCTAAGGTCCAATGGGTCAAAAGGTCCAGGTGGGACAACTTTTGGTTTGTCCTCACCATGGGTCCAAAGTTAGATTTAAAAAAAATGCCTTACCCCAATTTTTAAAAAAGTGTAAAAATTTCCCTACGGCAATACTTTTTTAGCCACTAGGTGGAAATGGTAGATAATGGACTAGGGTCCAATGGGCCAAAAGGTTCAGGTGGGACAACTCATGGTTTGTCTTCACCATAGGTCCGAACTTAGGTCTTAAGGGTCAAATATGCCTACCCCAAATTTTCAAGTCTGTCAAAAATTCCCTACGGCAATACTTTTTTACCCACTAGGTGCAAATGATAGGTAATGGTCTAAGGTCCAATGGGTCAAAAGGTCCAGGTGGGACAACTTTTGGTTTGTCCTCACCATGGGTCCAAAGTTAGATTTAAAAAAAATGCCTTACCCCAATTTTTAAAAAAGTGTAAAAATTTCCCTACGGCAATACTTTTTTAGCCACTAGGTGGAAATGGTAGATAATGGACTAGGGTCCAATGGGCCAAAAGGTCCAGGTGGGACAACTCATGGTTTGTCTTCACCATAGGTCCGAACTTAGGTCTTAAGGGTCAAATATGCCTACCCCAAATTTTCAAGTCTGTCAAAAATTCCCTACGGCAATACTTTTTTACCCACTAGGTGCAAATGATAGGTAATGGTCTAAGGTCCAATGGGTCAAAAGGTCCAGGTGGGACAACTTTTGGTTTGTCCTCACCATGGGTCCAAAGTTAGATTTAAAAAAAATGCCTTACCCCAATTTTTAAAAAAGTGTAAAAATTTCCCTACGGCAATACTTTTTTAGCCACTAGGTGGAAATGGTAGATAATGGACTAGGGTCCAATGGGCCAAAAGGTCCAGGTGGGACAACTCATGGTTTGTCTTCACCATAGGTCCGAACTTAGGTCTTAAGGGTCAAATATGCCTACCCCAAATTTTCAAGTCTGTCAAAAATTCCCTACGGCAATACTTTTTTACCCACTAGGTGCAAATGATAGGTAATGGTCTAAGGTCCAATGGGTCAAAAGGTCCAGGTGGGACAACTTTTGGTTTGTCCTCACCATGGGTCCAAAGTTAGATTTAAAAAAAATGCCTTACCCCAATTTTTAAAAAAGTGTAAAAATTTCCCTACGGCAATACTTTTTTAGCCACTAGGTGGAAATGGTAGATAATGGACTAGGGTCCAATGGGCCAAAAGGTTCAGGTGGGACAACTCATGGTTTGTCTTCACCATAGGTCCGAACTTAGGTCTTAAGGGTCAAATATGCCTACCCCAAATTTTCAAGTCTGTCAAAAATTCCCTACGGCAATACTTTTTTACCCACTAGGTGCAAATGATAGGTAATGGTCTAAGGTCCAATGGGTCAAAAGGTCCAGGTGGGACAACTTTTGGTTTGTCCTCACCATGGGTCCAAAGTTAGATTTAAAAAAAATGCCTTACCCCAATTTTTAAAAAAGTGTAAAAATTTCCCTACGGCAATACTTTTTTAGCCACTAGGTGGAAATGGTAGATAATGGACTAGGGTCCAATGGGCCAAAAGGTCCAGGTGGGACAACTCATGGTTTGTCTTCACCATAGGTCCGAACTTAGGTCTTAAGGGTCAAATATGCCTACCCCAAATTTTCAAGTCTGTCAAAAATTCCCTACGGCAATACTTTTTTACCCACTAGGTGCAAATGATAGGTAATGGTCTAAGGTCCAATGGGTCAAAAGGTCCAGGTGGGACAACTTTTGGTTTGTCCTCACCATGGGTCCAAAGTTAGATTTAAAAAAAATGCCTTACCCCAATTTTTAAAAAAGTGTAAAAATTTCCCTACGGCAATACTTTTTTAGCCACTAGGTGGAAATGGTAGATAATGGACTAGGGTCCAATGGGCCAAAAGGTCCAGGTGGGACAACTCATGGTTTGTCTTCACCATAGGTCCGAACTTAGGTCTTAAGGGTCAAATATGCCTACCCCAAATTTTCAAGTCTGTCAAAAATTCCCTACGGCAATACTTTTTTACCCACTAGGTGCAAATGATAGGTAATGGTCTAAGGTCCAATGGGTCAAAAGGTCCAGGTGGGACAACTTTTGGTTTGTCCTCACCATGGGTCCAAAGTTAGATTTAAAAAAAATGCCTTACCCCAATTTTTAAAAAAGTGTAAAAATTTCCCTACGGCAATACTTTTTTAGCCACTAGGTGGAAATGGTAGATAATGGACTAGGGTCCAATGGGCCAAAAGGTTCAGGTGGGACAACTCATGGTTTGTCTTCACCATAGGTCCGAACTTAGGTCTTAAGGGTCAAATATGCCTACCCCAAATTTTCAAGTCTGTCAAAAATTCCCTACGGCAATACTTTTTTACCCACTAGGTGCAAATGATAGGTAATGGTCTAAGGTCCAATGGGTCAAAAGGTCCAGGTGGGACAACTTTTGGTTTGTCCTCACCATGGGTCCAAAGTTAGATTTAAAAAAAATGCCTTACCCCAATTTTTAAAAAAGTGTAAAAATTTCCCTACGGCAATACTTTTTTAGCCACTAGGTGGAAATGGTAGATAATGGACTAGGGTCCAATGGGCCAAAAGGTCCAGGTGGGACAACTCATGGTTTGTCTTCACCATAGGTCCGAACTTAGGTCTTAAGGGTCAAATATGCCTACCCCAAATTTTCAAGTCTGTCAAAAATTCCCTACGGCAATACTTTTTTACCCACTAGGTGCAAATGATAGGTAATGGTCTAAGGTCCAATGGGTCAAAAGGTCCAGGTGGGACAACTTTTGGTTTGTCCTCACCATGGGTCCAAAGTTAGATTTAAAAAAAATGCCTTACCCCAATTTTTAAAAAAGTGTAAAAATTTCCCTACGGCAATACTTTTTTAGCCAATAGGTGGAAATGGTAGATAATGGACTAGGGTCCAATGGGCCAAAAGGTTCAGGTGGGACAACTCATGGTTTGTCTTCACCATAGGTCCGAACTTAGGTCTTAAGGGTCAAATATGCCTACCCCAAATTTTCAAGTCTGTCAAAAATTCCCTACGGCAATACTTTTTTACCCACTAGGTGCAAATGATAGGTAATGGTCTAAGGTCCAATGGGTCAAAAGGTCCAGGTGGGACAACTTTTGGTTTGTCCTCACCATGGGTCCAAAGTTAGATTTAAAAAAAATGCCTTACCCCAATTTTTAAAAAAGTGTAAAAATTTCCCTACGGCAATACTTTTTTAGCCACTAGGTGGAAATGGTAGATAATGGACTAGGGTCCAATGGGCCAAAAGGTCCAGGTGGGACAACTCATGGTTTGTCTTCACCATAGGTCCGAACTTAGGTCTTAAGGGTCAAATATGCCTACCCCAAATTTTCAAGTCTGTCAAAAATTCCCTACGGCAATACTTTTTTACCCACTAGGTGCAAATGATAGGTAATGGTCTAAGGTCCAATGGGTCAAAAGGTCCAGGTGGGACAACTTTTGGTTTGTCCTCACCATGGGTCCAAAGTTAGATTTAAAAAAAATGCCTTACCCCAATTTTTAAAAAAGTGTAAAAATTTCCCTACGGCAATACTTTTTTAGCCACTAGGTGGAAATGGTAGATAATGGACTAGGGTCCAATGGGCCAAAAGGTCCAGGTGGGACAACTCATGGTTTGTCTTCACCATAGGTCCGAACTTAGGTCTTAAGGGTCAAATATGCCTACCCCAAATTTTCAAGTCTGTCAAAAATTCCCTACGGCAATACTTTTTTACCCACTAGGTGCAAATGATAGGTAATGGTCTAAGGTCCAATGGGTCAAAAGGTCCAGGTGGGACAACTTTTGGTTTGTCCTCACCATGGGTCCAAAGTTAGATTTAAAAAAAATGCCTTACCCCAATTTTTAAAAAAGTGTAAAAATTTCCCTACGGCAATACTTTTTTAGCCACTAGGTGGAAATGGTAGATAATGGACTAGGGTCCAATGGGCCAAAAGGTCCAGGTGGGACAACTCATGGTTTGTCTTCACCATAGGTCCGAACTTAGGTCTTAAGGGTCAAATATGCCTACCCCAAATTTTCAAGTCTGTCAAAAATTCCCTACGGCAATACTTTTTTACCCACTAGGTGCAAATGATAGGTAATGGTCTAAGGTCCAATGGGTCAAAAGGTCCAGGTGGGACAACTTTTGGTTTGTCCTCACCATGGGTCCAAAGTTAGATTTAAAAAAAATGCCTTACCCCAATTTTTAAAAAAGTGTAAAAATTTCCCTACGGCAATACTTTTTTAGCCACTAGGTGGAAATGGTAGATAATGGACTAGGGTCCAATGGGCCAAAAGGTTCAGGTGGGACAACTCATGGTTTGTCTTCACCATAGGTCCGAACTTAGGTCTTAAGGGTCAAATATGCCTACCCCAAATTTTCAAGTCTGTCAAAAATTCCCTACGGCAATACTTTTTTACCCACTAGGTGCAAATGATAGGTAATGGTCTAAGGTCCAATGGGTCAAAAGGTCCAGGTGGGACAACTTTTGGTTTGTCCTCACCATGGGTCCAAAGTTAGATTTAAAAAAAATGCCTTACCCCAATTTTTAAAAAAGTGTAAAAATTTCCCTACGGCAATACTTTTTTAGCCACTAGGTGGAAATGGTAGATAATGGACTAGGGTCCAATGGGCCAAAAGGTCCAGGTGGGACAACTCATGGTTTGTCTTCACCATAGGTCCGAACTTAGGTCTTAAGGGTCAAATATGCCTACCCCAAATTTTCAAGTCTGTCAAAAATTCCCTACGGCAATACTTTTTTACCCACTAGGTGCAAATGATAGGTAATGGTCTAAGGTCCAATGGGTCAAAAGGTCCAGGTGGGACAACTTTTGGTTTGTCCTCACCATGGGTCCAAAGTTAGATTTAAAAAAAATGCCTTACCCCAATTTTTAAAAAAGTGTAAAAATTTCCCTACGGCAATACTTTTTTAGCCACTAGGTGGAAATGGTAGATAATGGACTAGGGTCCAATGGGCCAAAAGGTTCAGGTGGGACAACTCATGGTTTGTCTTCACCATAGGTCCGAACTTAGGTCTTAAGGGTCAAATATGCCTACCCCAAATTTTCAAGTCTGTCAAAAATTCCCTACGGCAATACTTTTTTACCCACTAGGTGCAAATGATAGGTAATGGTCTAAGGTCCAATGGGTCAAAAGGTCCAGGTGGGACAACTTTTGGTTTGTCCTCACCATGGGTCCAAAGTTAGATTTAAAAAAAATGCCTTACCCCAATTTTTAAAAAAGTGTAAAAATTTCCCTACGGCAATACTTTTTTAGCCACTAGGTGGAAATGGTAGATAATGGACTAGGGTCCAATGGGCCAAAAGGTCCAGGTGGGACAACTCATGGTTTGTCTTCACCATAGGTCCGAACTTAGGTCTTAAGGGTCAAATATGCCTACCCCAAATTTTCAAGTCTGTCAAAAATTCCCTACGGCAATACTTTTTTACCCACTAGGTGCAAATGATAGGTAATGGTCTAAGGTCCAATGGGTCAAAAGGTCCAGGTGGGACAACTTTTGGTTTGTCCTCACCATGGGTCCAAAGTTAGATTTAAAAAAAATGCCTTACCCCAATTTTTAAAAAAGTGTAAAAATTTCCCTACGGCAATACTTTTTTAGCCACTAGGTGGAAATGGTAGATAATGGACTAGGGTCCAATGGGCCAAAAGGTCCAGGTGGGACAACTCATGGTTTGTCTTCACCATAGGTCCGAACTTAGGTCTTAAGGGTCAAATATGCCTACCCCAAATTTTCAAGTCTGTCAAAAATTCCCTACGGCAATACTTTTTTACCCACTAGGTGCAAATGATAGGTAATGGTCTAAGGTCCAATGGGTCAAAAGGTCCAGGTGGGACAACTTTTGGTTTGTCCTCACCATGGGTCCAAAGTTAGATTTAAAAAAAATGCCTTACCCCAATTTTTAAAAAAGTGTAAAAATTTCCCTACGGCAATACTTTTTTAGCCACTAGGTGGAAATGGTAGATAATGGACTAGGGTCCAATGGGCCAAAAGGTCCAGGTGGGACAACTCATGGTTTGTCTTCACCATAGGTCCGAACTTAGGTCTTAAGGGTCAAATATGCCTACCCCAAATTTTCAAGTCTGTCAAAAATTCCCTACGGCAATACTTTTTTACCCACTAGGTGCAAATGATAGGTAATGGTCTAAGGTCCAATGGGTCAAAAGGTCCAGGTGGGACAACTTTTGGTTTGTCCTCACCATGGGTCCAAAGTTAGATTTAAAAAAAATGCCTTACCCCAATTTTTAAAAAAGTGTAAAAATTTCCCTACGGCAATACTTTTTTAGCCACTAGGTGGAAATGGTAGATAATGGACTAGGGTCCAATGGGCCAAAAGGTCCAGGTGGGACAACTCATGGTTTGTCTTCACCATAGGTCCGAACTTAGGTCTTAAGGGTCAAATATGCCTACCCCAAATTTTCAAGTCTGTCAAAAATTCCCTACGGCAATACTTTTTTACCCACTAGGTGCAAATGATAGGTAATGGTCTAAGGTCCAATGGGTCAAAAGGTCCAGGTGGGACAACTTTTGGTTTGTCCTCACCATGGGTCCAAAGTTAGATTTAAAAAAAATGCCTTACCCCAATTTTTAAAAAAGTGTAAAAATTTCCCTACGGCAATACTTTTTTAGCCACTAGGTGGAAATGGTAGATAATGGACTAGGGTCCAATGGGCCAAAAGGTCCAGGTGGGACAACTCATGGTTTGTCTTCACCATAGGTCCGAACTTAGGTCTTAAGGGTCAAATATGCCTACCCCAAATTTTCAAGTCTGTCAAAAATTCCCTACGGCAATACTTTTTTACCCACTAGGTGCAAATGATAGGTAATGGTCTAAGGTCCAATGGGTCAAAAGGTCCAGGTGGGACAACTTTTGGTTTGTCCTCACCATGGGTCCAAAGTTAGATTTAAAAAAAATGCCTTACCCCAATTTTTAAAAAAGTGTAAAAATTTCCCTACGGCAATACTTTTTTAGCCACTAGGTGGAAATGGTAGATAATGGACTAGGGTCCAATGGGCCAAAAGGTTCAGGTGGGACAACTCATGGTTTGTCTTCACCATAGGTCCGAACTTAGGTCTTAAGGGTCAAATATGCCTACCCCAAATTTTCAAGTCTGTCAAAAATTCCCTACGGCAATACTTTTTTACCCACTAGGTGCAAATGATAGGTAATGGTCTAAGGTCCAATGGGTCAAAAGGTCCAGGTGGGACAACTTTTGGTTTGTCCTCACCATGGGTCCAAAGTTAGATTTAAAAAAAATGCCTTACCCCAATTTTTAAAAAAGTGTAAAAATTTCCCTACGGCAATACTTTTTTAGCCACTAGGTGGAAATGGTAGATAATGGACTAGGGTCCAATGGGCCAAAAGGTCCAGGTGGGACAACTCATGGTTTGTCTTCACCATAGGTCCGAACTTAGGTCTTAAGGGTCAAATATGCCTACCCCAAATTTTCAAGTCTGTCAAAAATTCCCTACGGCAATACTTTTTTACCCACTAGGTGCAAATGATAGGTAATGGTCTAAGGTCCAATGGGTCAAAAGGTCCAGGTGGGACAACTTTTGGTTTGTCCTCACCATGGGTCCAAAGTTAGATTTAAAAAAAATGCCTTACCCCAATTTTTAAAAAAGTGTAAAAATTTCCCTACGGCAATACTTTTTTAGCCACTAGGTGGAAATGGTAGATAATGGACTAGGGTCCAATGGGCCAAAAGGTCCAGGTGGGACAACTCATGGTTTGTCTTCACCATAGGTCCGAACTTAGGTCTTAAGGGTCAAATATGCCTACCCCAAATTTTCAAGTCTGTCAAAAATTCCCTACGGCAATACTTTTTTACCCACTAGGTGCAAATGATAGGTAATGGTCTAAGGTCCAATGGGTCAAAAGGTCCAGGTGGGACAACTTTTGGTTTGTCCTCACCATGGGTCCAAAGTTAGATTTAAAAAAAATGCCTTACCCCAATTTTTAAAAAAGTGTAAAAATTTCCCTACGGCAATACTTTTTTAGCCACTAGGTGGAAATGGTAGATAATGGACTAGGGTCCAATGGGCCAAAAGGTCCAGGTGGGACAACTCATGGTTTGTCTTCACCATAGGTCCGAACTTAGGTCTTAAGGGTCAAATATGCCTACCCCAAATTTTCAAGTCTGTCAAAAATTCCCTACGGCAATACTTTTTTACCCACTAGGTGCAAATGATAGGTAATGGTCTAAGGTCCAATGGGTCAAAAGGTCCAGGTGGGACAACTTTTGGTTTGTCCTCACCATGGGTCCAAAGTTAGATTTAAAAAAAATGCCTTACCCCAATTTTTAAAAAAGTGTAAAAATTTCCCTACGGCAATACTTTTTTAGCCACTAGGTGGAAATGGTAGATAATGGACTAGGGTCCAATGGGCCAAAAGGTCCAGGTGGGACAACTCATGGTTTGTCTTCACCATAGGTCCGAACTTAGGTCTTAAGGGTCAAATATGCCTACCCCAAATTTTCAAGTCTGTCAAAAATTCCCTACGGCAATACTTTTTTACCCACTAGGTGCAAATGATAGGTAATGGTCTAAGGTCCAATGGGTCAAAAGGTCCAGGTGGGACAACTTTTGGTTTGTCCTCACCATGGGTCCAAAGTTAGATTTAAAAAAAATGCCTTACCCCAATTTTTAAAAAAGTGTAAAAATTTCCCTACGGCAATACTTTTTTAGCCACTAGGTGGAAATGGTAGATAATGGACTAGGGTCCAATGGGCCAAAAGGTCCAGGTGGGACAACTCATGGTTTGTCTTCACCATAGGTCCGAACTTAGGTCTTAAGGGTCAAATATGCCTACCCCAAATTTTCAAGTCTGTCAAAAATTCCCTACGGCAATACTTTTTTACCCACTAGGTGCAAATGATAGGTAATGGTCTAAGGTCCAATGGGTCAAAAGGTCCAGGTGGGACAACTTTTGGTTTGTCCTCACCATGGGTCCAAAGTTAGATTTAAAAAAAATGCCTTACCCCAATTTTTAAAAAAGTGTAAAAATTTCCCTACGGCAATACTTTTTTAGCCACTAGGTGGAAATGGTAGATAATGGACTAGGGTCCAATGGGCCAAAAGGTCCAGGTGGGACAACTCATGGTTTGTCTTCACCATAGGTCCGAACTTAGGTCTTAAGGGTCAAATATGCCTACCCCAAATTTTCAAGTCTGTCAAAAATTCCCTACGGCAATACTTTTTTACCCACTAGGTGCAAATGATAGGTAATGGTCTAAGGTCCAATGGGTCAAAAGGTCCAGGTGGGACAACTTTTGGTTTGTCCTCACCATGGGTCCAAAGTTAGATTTAAAAAAAATGCCTTACCCCAATTTTTAAAAAAGTGTAAAAATTTCCCTACGGCAATACTTTTTTAGCCACTAGGTGGAAATGGTAGATAATGGACTAGGGTCCAATGGGCCAAAAGGTCCAGGTGGGACAACTCATGGTTTGTCTTCACCATAGGTCCGAACTTAGGTCTTAAGGGTCAAATATGCCTACCCCAAATTTTCAAGTCTGTCAAAAATTCCCTACGGCAATACTTTTTTACCCACTAGGTGCAAATGATAGGTAATGGTCTAAGGTCCAATGGGTCAAAAGGTCCAGGTGGGACAACTTTTGGTTTGTCCTCACCATGGGTCCAAAGTTAGATTTAAAAAAAATGCCTTACCCCAATTTTTAAAAAAGTGTAAAAATTTCCCTACGGCAATACTTTTTTAGCCACTAGGTGGAAATGGTAGATAATGGACTAGGGTCCAATGGGCCAAAAGGTCCAGGTGGGACAACTCATGGTTTGTCTTCACCATAGGTCCGAACTTAGGTCTTAAGGGTCAAATATGCCTACCCCAAATTTTCAAGTCTGTCAAAAATTCCCTACGGCAATACTTTTTTACCCACTAGGTGCAAATGATAGGTAATGGTCTAAGGTCCAATGGGTCAAAAGGTCCAGGTGGGACAACTTTTGGTTTGTCCTCACCATGGGTCCAAAGTTAGATTTAAAAAAAATGCCTTACCCCAATTTTTAAAAAAGTGTAAAAATTTCCCTACGGCAATACTTTTTTAGCCACTAGGTGGAAATGGTAGATAATGGACTAGGGTCCAATGGGCCAAAAGGTCCAGGTGGGACAACTCATGGTTTGTCTTCACCATAGGTCCGAACTTAGGTCTTAAGGGTCAAATATGCCTACCCCAAATTTTCAAGTCTGTCAAAAATTCCCTACGGCAATACTTTTTTACCCACTAGGTGCAAATGATAGGTAATGGTCTAAGGTCCAATGGGTCAAAAGGTCCAGGTGGGACAACTTTTGGTTTGTCCTCACCATGGGTCCAAAGTTAGATTTAAAAAAAATGCCTTACCCCAATTTTTAAAAAAGTGTAAAAATTTCCCTACGGCAATACTTTTTTAGCCACTAGGTGGAAATGGTAGATAATGGACTAGGGTCCAATGGGCCAAAAGGTCCAGGTGGGACAACTCATGGTTTGTCTTCACCATAGGTCCGAACTTAGGTCTTAAGGGTCAAATATGCCTACCCCAAATTTTCAAGTCTGTCAAAAATTCCCTACGGCAATACTTTTTTACCCACTAGGTGCAAATGATAGGTAATGGTCTAAGGTCCAATGGGTCAAAAGGTCCAGGTGGGACAACTTTTGGTTTGTCCTCACCATGGGTCCAAAGTTAGATTTAAAAAAAATGCCTTACCCCAATTTTTAAAAAAGTGTAAAAATTTCCCTACGGCAATACTTTTTTAGCCACTAGGTGGAAATGGTAGATAATGGACTAGGGTCCAATGGGCCAAAAGGTCCAGGTGGGACAACTCATGGTTTGTCTTCACCATAGGTCCGAACTTAGGTCTTAAGGGTCAAATATGCCTACCCCAAATTTTCAAGTCTGTCAAAAATTCCCTACGGCAATACTTTTTTACCCACTAGGTGCAAATGATAGGTAATGGTCTAAGGTCCAATGGGTCAAAAGGTCCAGGTGGGACAACTTTTGGTTTGTCCTCACCATGGGTCCAAAGTTAGATTTAAAAAAAATGCCTTACCCCAATTTTTAAAAAAGTGTAAAAATTTCCCTACGGCAATACTTTTTTAGCCACTAGGTGGAAATGGTAGATAATGGACTAGGGTCCAATGGGCCAAAAGGTCCAGGTGGGACAACTCATGGTTTGTCTTCACCATAGGTCCGAACTTAGGTCTTAAGGGTCAAATATGCCTACCCCAAATTTTCAAGTCTGTCAAAAATTCCCTACGGCAATACTTTTTTACCCACTAGGTGCAAATGATAGGTAATGGTCTAAGGTCCAATGGGTCAAAAGGTCCAGGTGGGACAACTTTTGGTTTGTCCTCACCATGGGTCCAAAGTTAGATTTAAAAAAAATGCCTTACCCCAATTTTTAAAAAAGTGTAAAAATTTCCCTACGGCAATACTTTTTTAGCCACTAGGTGGAAATGGTAGATAATGGACTAGGGTCCAATGGGCCAAAAGGTCCAGGTGGGACAACTCATGGTTTGTCTTCACCATAGGTCCGAACTTAGGTCTTAAGGGTCAAATATGCCTACCCCAAATTTTCAAGTCTGTCAAAAATTCCCTACGGCAATACTTTTTTACCCACTAGGTGCAAATGATAGGTAATGGTCTAAGGTCCAATGGGTCAAAAGGTCCAGGTGGGACAACTTTTGGTTTGTCCTCACCATGGGTCCAAAGTTAGATTTAAAAAAAATGCCTTACCCCAATTTTTAAAAAAGTGTAAAAATTTCCCTACGGCAATACTTTTTTAGCCACTAGGTGGAAATGGTAGATAATGGACTAGGGTCCAATGGGCCAAAAGGTCCAGGTGGGACAACTCATGGTTTGTCTTCACCATAGGTCCGAACTTAGGTCTTAAGGGTCAAATATGCCTACCCCAAATTTTCAAGTCTGTCAAAAATTCCCTACGGCAATACTTTTTTACCCACTAGGTGCAAATGATAGGTAATGGTCTAAGGTCCAATGGGTCAAAAGGTCCAGGTGGGACAACTTTTGGTTTGTCCTCACCATGGGTCCAAAGTTAGATTTAAAAAAAATGCCTTACCCCAATTTTTAAAAAAGTGTAAAAATTTCCCTACGGCAATACTTTTTTAGCCACTAGGTGGAAATGGTAGATAATGGACTAGGGTCCAATGGGCCAAAAGGTCCAGGTGGGACAACTCATGGTTTGTCTTCACCATAGGTCCGAACTTAGGTCTTAAGGGTCAAATATGCCTACCCCAAATTTTCAAGTCTGTCAAAAATTCCCTACGGCAATACTTTTTTACCCACTAGGTGCAAATGATAGGTAATGGTCTAAGGTCCAATGGGTCAAAAGGTCCAGGTGGGACAACTTTTGGTTTGTCCTCACCATGGGTCCAAAGTTAGATTTAAAAAAAATGCCTTACCCCAATTTTTAAAAAAGTGTAAAAATTTCCCTACGGCAATACTTTTTTAGCCACTAGGTGGAAATGGTAGATAATGGACTAGGGTCCAATGGGCCAAAAGGTCCAGGTGGGACAACTCATGGTTTGTCTTCACCATAGGTCCGAACTTAGGTCTTAAGGGTCAAATATGCCTACCCCAAATTTTCAAGTCTGTCAAAAATTCCCTACGGCAATACTTTTTTACCCACTAGGTGCAAATGATAGGTAATGGTCTAAGGTCCAATGGGTCAAAAGGTCCAGGTGGGACAACTTTTGGTTTGTCCTCACCATGGGTCCCAAAGTTAGATTTAAAAAAAATGCCTTACCCCAATTTTTAAAAAAGTGTAAAAATTTCCCTACGGCAATACTTTTTTAGCCACTAGGTGGAAATGGTAGATAATGGACTAGGGTCCAATGGGCCAAAAGGTCCAGGTGGGACAACTCATGGTTTGTCTTCACCATAGGTCCGAACTTAGGTCTTAAGGGTCAAATATGCCTACCCCAAATTTTCAAGTCTGTCAAAAATTCCCTACGGCAATACTTTTTTACCCACTAGGTGCAAATGATAGGTAATGGTCTAAGGTCCAATGGGTCAAAAGGTCCAGGTGGGACAACTTTTGGTTTGTCCTCACCATGGGTCCAAAGTTAGATTTAAAAAAAATGCCTTACCCCAATTTTTAAAAAAGTGTAAAAATTTCCCTACGGCAATACTTTTTTAGCCACTAGGTGGAAATGGTAGATAATGGACTAGGGTCCAATGGGCCAAAAGGTCCAGGTGGGACAACTCATGGTTTGTCTTCACCATAGGTCCGAACTTAGGTCTTAAGGGTCAAATATGCCTACCCCAAATTTTCAAGTCTGTCAAAAATTCCCTACGGCAATACTTTTTTACCCACTAGGTGCAAATGATAGGTAATGGTCTAAGGTCCAATGGGTCAAAAGGTCCAGGTGGGACAACTTTTTGGTTTGTCCTCACCATGGGTCCAAAGTTAGATTTAAAAAAATGCCTTACCCCAATTTTTAAAAAAGTGTAAAAATTTCCCTACGGCAATACTTTTTTAGCCACTAGGTGGAAATGGTAGATAATGGACTAGGGTCCAATGGGCCAAAAGGTCCAGGTGGGACAACTCATGGTTTGTCTTCACCATAGGTCCGAACTTAGGTCTTAAGGTCAAATATGCCTACCCCAAATTTTCAAGTCTGTCAAAAATTCCCTACGGCAATACTTTTTTACCCACTAGGTGCAAATGATAGGTAATGGTCTAAGGTCCAATGGGTCAAAAGGTCCAGGTGGGACAACTTTTGGTTTGTCCTCACCATGGGTCCAAAGTTAGATTTAAAAAAAATGCCTTACCCCAATTTTTAAAAAAGTGTAAAAATTTCCCTACGGCAATACTTTTTTAGCCACTAGGTGGAAATGGTAGATAATGGACTAGGGTCCAATGGGCCAAAAGGTTCCAGGTGGGACAACTCATGGTTTGTCTTCACCATAGGTCCGAACTTAGGTCTTAAGGGTCAAATATGCCTACCCCAAATTTTCAAGTCTGTCAAAAATTCCCTACGGCAATACTTTTTTACCCACTAGGTGCAAATGATAGGTAATGGTCTAAGGTCCAATGGGTCAAAAGGTCCAGGTGGGACAACTTTTGGTTTGTCCTCACCATGGGTCCAAAGTTAGATTTAAAAAAAATGCCTTACCCCAATTTTTAAAAAAGTGTAAAAATTTCCCTACGGCAATACTTTTTTAGCCACTAGGTGGAAATGGTAGATAATGGACTAGGGTCCAATGGGCCAAAAGGTCCAGGTGGGACAACTCATGGTTTGTCTTCACCATAGGTCCGAACTTAGGTCTTAAGGGTCAAATATGCCTACCCCAAATTTTCAAGTCTGTCAAAAATTCCCTACGGCAATACTTTTTTACCCACTAGGTGCAAATGATAGGTAATGGTCTAAGGTCCAATGGGTCAAAAGGTCCAGGTGGGACAACTTTTGGTTTGTCCTCACCATGGGTCCAAAGTTAGATTTAAAAAAAATGCCTTACCCCAATTTTTAAAAAAGTGTAAAAATTTCCCTACGGCAATACTTTTTTAGCCACTAGGTGGAAATGGTAGATAATGGACTAGGGTCCAATGGGCCAAAAGGTCCAGGTGGGACAACTCATGGTTTGTCTTCACCATAGGTCCGAACTTAGGTCTTAAGGGTCAAATATGCCTACCCCAAATTTTCAAGTCTGTCAAAAATTCCCTACGGCAATACTTTTTTACCCACTAGGTGCAAATGATAGGTAATGGTCTAAGGTCCAATGGGTCAAAAGGTCCAGGTGGGACAACTTTTGGTTTGTCCTCACCATGGGTCCAAAGTTAGATTTAAAAAAAATGCCTTACCCCAATTTTTAAAAAAGTGTAAAAATTTCCCTACGGCAATACTTTTTTAGCCACTAGGTGGAAATGGTAGATAATGGACTAGGGTCCAATGGGCCAAAAGGTCCAGGTGGGACAACTCATGGTTTGTCTTCACCATAGGTCCGAACTTAGGTCTTAAGGGTCAAATATGCCTACCCCAAATTTTCAAGTCTGTCAAAAATTCCCTACGGCAATACTTTTTTACCCACTAGGTGCAAATGATAGGTAATGGTCTAAGGTCCAATGGGTCAAAAGGTCCAGGTGGGACAACTTTTGGTTTGTCCTCACCATGGGTCCAAAGTTAGATTTAAAAAAAATGCCTTACCCCAATTTTTAAAAAAGTGTAAAAATTTCCCTACGGCAATACTTTTTTAGCCACTAGGTGGAAATGGTAGATAATGGACTAGGGTCCAATGGGCCAAAAGGTCCAGGTGGGACAACTCATGGTTTGTCTTCACCATAGGTCCGAACTTAGGTCTTAAGGGTCAAATATGCCTACCCCAAATTTTCAAGTCTGTCAAAAATTCCCTACGGCAATACTTTTTTACCCACTAGGTGCAAATGATAGGTAATGGTCTAAGGTCCAATGGGTCAAAAGGTCCAGGTGGGACAACTTTTGGTTTGTCCTCACCATGGGTCCAAAGTTAGATTTAAAAAAAATGCCTTACCCCAATTTTTAAAAAAGTGTAAAAATTTCCCTACGGCAATACTTTTTTAGCCACTAGGTGGAAATGGTAGATAATGGACTAGGGTCCAATGGGCCAAAAGGTCCAGGTGGGACAACTCATGGTTTGTCTTCACCATAGGTCCGAACTTAGGTCTTAAGGGTCAAATATGCCTACCCCAAATTTTCAAGTCTGTCAAAAATTCCCTACGGCAATACTTTTTTACCCACTAGGTGCAAATGATAGGTAATGGTCTAAGGTCCAATGGGTCAAAAGGTCCAGGTGGGACAACTTTTGGTTTGTCCTCACCATGGGTCCAAAGTTAGATTTAAAAAAAATGCCTTACCCCAATTTTTAAAAAAGTGTAAAAATTTGCCCTACGGCAATACTTTTTTAGCCACAAGGTGGAAATGGTAGATAATGGACTAGGGTCCAATGGGCCAAAAGGTTCCAGGTGGACAACTCATGGTTTTGTCTTCACGCGAATAGGTCCGAACTTAGTTCTTAAAGGGTCAAATATGCCTACCCCAAATTACAAGTCTGTCAAAAATTCCCTACGGCAATACTTTCTTTACC